>NW_026622758.1:0-27057 GCF_028827145.1 Penicillium concentricum | reverse complement strand
TGGTTTACCTGTTGTTTATGGTTTATATTATAACATATGTTATAATGATAATTAATACTTATACTAAGGTATTGTTACACTATTAGTAGTGTAACCAGACAACATAGGCATGGCAGGAAAGCTACATCAGTTAAAGATAAGTGTTGAAAGCATCTAAACGCGAAGCAAACTTTATGATACTTTTATACGTAGTAGAACACTACGAGCATAATTGTTAACTTTAACAATTAATAGGCTTTGGTTGTAAGAATGAAAACATTTTTAGATATAAAGTACTAATTTTTAAGAATAGTATACTAAATATTATTTAATATCATTATAATATTTTTTATATGTTACAATAAAGCCTTTTTAGCATAAAAGTAATGTAACCGTTTTGTAATCGGTAGAAGTGAGTTCGATACTCGCATAAGGCTAAATATATTTTTTTATATAATTTAAAGACCCAATGGTCAAGACTGGTTAAGACATAACATTTTCACTGTTAGTGCGGGAGTTCAAATCTCCCTTGGGTTAAAAAAATAAAAGAGATTAGCTCAGTTGGTAGAGCTGTCGCTTTACACGCGAAAGGTCAGGTGTTCAAATCACCTATCTCTTAAAGCGAATTAATGTAATAGTAACATATATGGCTCATGTCCATATTATTTAGGTGCGAATCCTAAGTTCGCTACCAAAGACTATAGCTTAATTGGTTAAAGCGAACCACTCATGATGGTTTGAGTAAATGTTCAAGTCATTTTAGTCTTATTTAATCCGAGTGCTGGAACTGGTAGACAGTCTTAACTTAAGCTTAAGTGGCGCAAGCCGTAAACGTTCGAATCGTTTCTTGGATATATTAGGGGTTATAGTTTAACTGGTAAAACGACGATTTTGCATATCGTTATTTCAGGATCGAGTCCTGATAACTCCATAAACATTAATATTGTTAATTATTAACGCTTGAGAAGCTCAATTGGTAGAGCGGATCATTGAAGCTGATTAGGTTGTAAGTTCAAATCTTATCTCGAGCAAACTTGGCTAACATGGCTACTTATATTAATAGACATGGGTATGCTGAAATTGGTAAACAGGTTCCGCTTAGAACGGGATAGTTTTATACTTTGCAAGTTCAAGTCTTGTTACCCATATTTATATATATATACATATAGTTTATGTTGTCGACTAATCGGTAAGTCATAAATTTTTGGTATTTACTATTGGGTGTTCGAGTCGCCCCAACATAAGACAAATTAGTATATCTTTTTTTATTTTTATATTATAGATATGATTTTAGCCAGGATAGTTTAATCGGTAGAACAATAATTTCATGAATTAAGAATGAGAATTCAAATTTCTCTCCCGGCTTTTAAAAACTATTTAAAATGTTTAAATTATTATGTGTTAAATAGTATACTTAAGTTCCGTTTAAAAAGGGGTGTCTTAATAATCTTACTGTGTAAGTTCTACTTAGTAAGACATATATGTTAACTTTTAGAATATACTATTAAGATTTTTTACACTATGTAATCCATTTAAATATTAAATTAAATTAATTTTACCTAAAAAGTAAAAAATAATTCTAATTTAGTAATATAATAATATTTTAAATATTATTTTCCAAAGTTTATTTTAAATTTTGGAGGGCTATAGATATAGGTTTTTCAATATTTTACTTTAAACATACTAAAAAAACAATTTAACTATAATTTTATTTTGCCCGACATTAATTCCCTTTTAAATTTAGAGAATAAAAGAAATTCTTTTAATGTAGTAAATAGAATATCTTCAACACAAGAATACTCTACAGAAAATATAATTAATAATAATAATGAAGGTACAATGTTAGATTTTAAACAACCTACAGAATGACAAGAAAGATGATTTTTATCTTCAAATGCTAAAGATATAGGTACATTATACTTAATGTTTGCACTATTCTCTGGTTTAGTTGGAACAGCATTTTCAGTTTTAATTAGATTAGAATTATCAGGTCCAGGTGTACAATATATATCAGACAATCAGTTATATAATAGTATAATTACAGCGCATGCTATCTTGATGATTTTCTTCATGGTTATGCCTGCATTAATTGGAGGTTTTGGTAATTTCTTATTACCATTATTAGTAGGAGGTCCAGATATGGCATTCCCTAGATTAAATAATATAAGTTTTTGATTATTAGTTCCTAGTTTATTTTTATTTATATTCTCAGCTACTATAGAAAATGGAGCTGGTACAGGTTGAACATTATATCCACCATTATCAGGAATACAATCTCACAGTGGACCTAGTGTAGATTTAGCTATTTTTGGTTTACATTTAAGTGGTATAAGTAGTATGTTAGGTGCTATGAATTTTATAACTACTATCTTAAATATGAGAAGTCCTGGTATACGTTTACACAAATTAGCTTTATTTGGATGAGCTGTTATTATTACAGCTGTGTTATTATTATTATCATTACCAGTGTTAGCTGGTGGTATTACTATGATCTTAACTGATAGAAACTTTAATACATCATTCTTTGAAGTAGCTGGAGGTGGTGATCCTATTTTATTCCAACATTTATTCTGATTCTTTGGACATCCTGAAGTTTATATCTTAATTATACCTGGATTTGGTATTATTAGTACAGTTATTTCAGCAGCATCAAGTAAAAACGTATTTGGTTACTTAGGTATGGTTTACGCTATGATGTCTATTGGTGTATTAGGATTTATAGTTTGAAGTCATCATATGTATACTGTAGGTTTAGATGTTGATACTAGAGCTTACTTTACAGCTGCTACTTTAATTATTGCTGTACCTACAGGTATTAAAATATTTAGTTGATTAGCTACATGTTATGGTGGATCTTTACATTTAACACCTCCTATGCTTTTTGCATTAGGATTTGTTGTATTATTCACTATTGGTGGGTTAAGTGGTGTTGTATTAGCTAATGCTTCACTTGATGTAGCATTCCACGATACTTACTATGTTGTAGCTCACTTCCACTATGTTTTATCTATGGGTGCTGTATTTGCATTATTTAGTGGTTGATACTTTTGAATACCTAAAATATTAGGTTTATCTTATGACCATTTTGCAGCAAAAGTTCATTTCTGAATCTTATTTGTTGGTGTTAATTTAACATTCTTCCCACAACATTTCTTAGGTTTACAAGGTATGCCAAGAAGAATAAGTGATTACCCTGATGCTTTCTATGGTTGAAATTTAATTAGTAGTATTGGTTCTATTGTTAGTGTTGTAGCTACATGATATTTCTTAACTATTATTTATAAACAACTTACAGAAGGTAAAGCTGTATCAAGATATCCTTGATTAACTCCACAATTATTTAGTGATACTTTCCAAGTATACTTCACTAGAAATAATAGTTCTTTAGAATGATGTTTAACTAGTCCACCTAAACCTCATGCTTTTGCAAGTTTACCTTTACAATCTTAATATTTATATATATTATAATAATTTATATTAGTTATTATTATATATGATTTCATATTTTAAACAAAGATGATATGGTATTATAATACACACTTACTTTTATAAATATATTTAGATAGATATAGAGTGTGTGACCCATATATTAAATAGATTTATTTAAATGTAGAGGGTCTGACTAATAAAAAATAAATAATAACCTTATTTAGACATTATTATATATATATATATAACAATATAGATATGATGTACCATATTATATATATATTTCTATTCTAAATTTAATTTAGATTCATTAAAGAATCAATATTATTTAATTATATATATATATAATCAGGTAGATATAGTTCAAAGGTAGAACAGCTGTGTGTGGAACAGCATATCCTAGTTCGAGTCTAGGTATCTACCCTAAGTATATTAAACATACTTTTTAAGAGTATGTTTAGCATACTCTATTTATTTAACAAAAAAATAAATAAAGAATACCAATTTAGTATAAATAATATTTTGAATATTTTTATTTTACCGCCCTTTTATAGTTTATTTTTAAAATATTCTTATATTACCGCACTTTATAGTTTATTTTTTAAAAGAATATTCAAAATATTATTTACCAAAGTTTATATTAAACTTTGGGGCTATAGGTTTTTCAATTTCTCTCTAAAAAATAAACTCTTTTTTTTATAATATAAACTATGATGACAATTACACGTGTAATAAAATTAAAAATGAACAATAGTTTCATTTTAACGAATTTAAATTCGAATAAATACATTTTAACTAATTTAAAGTTAAATGTAATCTTTAAGAGAGAGGTGAATAGCTTAAGTTTAAGTCCTAAGTCACCTAGCTCTCCTAAATCTACTACAATAAGTAAAGAAGATATTTCTTCATCATCAAATGAGGATGAAAATCAAGAAAATATCGATGCTGCTCTAAATTTTATAAGTGAGAATAATACTACTAAAAATTTAGCACTTCATGTAAAAAGAAAATCACATGATACTTTATCCAATGCAGGTCCAAGTGGAGAGAATACTTTATCTAAAAAAGCTAAATTATTACATGAAAATGATAATACATCTATTATTGATAGTATTGAGTTAGATACTAGCACATCAGGTGAAATTACTACTTCTCAAATATCAGAGATAGCCTCAAATGCTACTATAGCAGAAACTGCATCTCAAGTTGCAACTCAACCTGTTAATTTAACTACATCTATGGTGGATTATCGTGAAGCAATGGATCGTGCTTTTACTTTAATAGATGATATACAATCTACTATTGCTTTGATTGACGCTTATGTAGATGAAATTCATCTTGAAGTTTCAGAAATAGAAGAGAGTATATATGCTACAGTTAGGACCGATGATGTACCTAGATTAATGTCAGATGATAGCTCAAGTAGCCAGAGTTTATTTTTGAGGATTCATCTGATTCAGAATCAGATGATAATAATAGTAATATAGGTAATATACCTGGTCAGGATTTAGGTACATTAGATAATAACAGTAATGTACCTGGTCAAGATGTAGGTATGGAGCCTCTAGATAGTGGTATAGCATTAACTGATGTTATGTATAGTAATAATCCGCGTTCTGAACATATTATTCATAATAACTACTCTATTGATATGGATGGTATAGATAATATGGAATTCCGTATGACTTATGAATATCTAATAGAATGTTTAGATCATCTAGACGAATTAATAGATAGACATCAAGAGATGGAAGCATTAGAAAGAGTAATCTTACCCTTAAATAGTGCATTAGGGATTGAAAGTAGTCCAGTTGAGGTAGAAATCTCAGCTTTTTTAGAAATTTTTAGCCATTTTAATTAGATAAATGGCATAATATGTTTAACTGTAAATAACTATAAGTAAACATAATTTAACTTTAAACTATGTTACAAGCAGCTAAAATTATAGGTACTGGTATGGCCACAACAGGATTAATAGGAGCAGGAGTAGGAATTGGTATAGTTTTTGGTGCATTGATTTTAGGTGTAGCAAGAAACCCTTCTTTAAGAGGACAATTATTTTCATATGCAATATTAGGGTTTGCTTTTGCAGAAGCAACAGGGTTGTTCGCTTTAATGATGGCTTTCTTATTGTTATATGTAGCTTAATTTTTAATATATATATTAATGTCAATCTTATATATATATTTTTTTTTTAATTTAATAATAAGTTTTATTATTAATTTTAATTTAAACCTATGTAAGAAAATATTAATATAAAAATTATCTTTTATAAAAATTTAAACCTTTAAATATGACAACAACAACTTTCTTTTTATTTTTGATTCCAGTATTGGGTATAGTATTATTATCAGTAAATTTAATACTATCTCCCCATAACCCATATCAAGAGAAAGATAGTGCTTTTGAGTGTGGATTTCATTCTTTTTTAGGACAAAATAGAACACAATTTAGTATTTCTTTCTTTATATTTGCTTTATTATTTTTATTATTTGATTTAGAAATTTTATTAATATATCCTTATGTTGTTAGTGCTTACACTAATGGTATTTATGGTTTATTAATAATGATAGTATTTTTCTTAGTATTAACTTTAGGTTTTGCCTTTGAATTAGGTAAAAATGCTTTAAAAATAGAAAGTAGACAAATATTTAATTTTAATATAAAATCTTGAAATGGTTATTCTTTAATATATAAGTAAATTATATATTAATAATATTATACTTATTATTAAATTAAAAAAAAAATAGATATATAAGTAGGGTTAGTAACTTAATTGGTAAAGGGTTTTCTTGTCAAGAAAATAGATGCCGGATCGAAACCGGTCTAACTCGTATATGTATATAAGATTACATAAAGTTTACATGAATTAGTGTGATAAATTATAACTACAATAAAAATAAAAAAAATGTTTTTACATAATTATATTTCTAAATTACAATTAGATGCTCCAACTCCTTGGGGTTTATTTTTCCAAGATAGTGCATCACCTCAAATGGAAGGTATTGAAGAGTTACATAATAATATAATGTTTTATTTAGCTATTATATTATTTACTGTAACATGAATGATAATTTCAATTATAAGAAATTTTTTAGCCAATAAATCACCTATTGCACATAAATTTATGAATCATGGTACTTTAATAGAGTTAATATGAACAATATCACCAGCATTTATATTAATATTAATAGCATTCCCATCATTTAAATTATTATATTTAATGGATGAAGTTATGGATCCTTCATTAGTTGTTTATGCTGAAGGTCATCAATGATATTGAAGTTACCAATATCCTGATTTTACAAATTTAGATGATGAATTTATAGAATTTGATTCATATATAGTGCCAGAAAGTGATTTAGAACAAGGTCAATTTAGAATGTTAGAAGTTGATAATAGAGTTATTATACCTGAATTAACTCACACTAGAATTGTTATATCAGCTGCTGATGTTATACATTCTTATGCTTGCCCTTCTTTAGGTATTAAAGCAGATGCTTACCCAGGTAGATTAAATCAAGCTTCTGTTTACATAAATCGTCCAGGAGTTTTCTTCGGACAATGTTCAGAAATCTGTGGTATTTTACATAGCTCTATGCCTATAGCTATACAATCAGTATCTATAAAAGATTTTTTACTATGATTAAGAGAACAAATGGATAGTTAAATATAAGAAAGAATATGAAAATGTCTATACTTACTTATAGTAAATAATTAGATACTGTAATGTAAAAAAAAAAGTAATTTATTATTACAACTAATAATAATATACATATATTATAAAAGTAAATTATTTATATATTTTAAAAATATGTTAATTCAATGGTAGAATAGCGTGCTACGGACACGTAAATATAAGTTCAAGTCTTATACATGTTTATATAATATTAATTAATATTTGTAATAATTATATTTATATATGTAGTATAGATAAATCAAATAAAATTTTATATAGGTATAATGAATTTTTCAATATTTTTATTTGTCATAGGGATATTAGGATTTGTATTAAATAGAAAAAACATTATATTAATGTTAATTTCTATAGAGATAATGTTATTATCTATAACATTTTTAATATTAATCAGTTCACTTAGTTTTGATGATATATTAGGACAAACTTTTGCTGTATATATTTTAACAATAGCAGGAGCTGAATCTGCAATAGGTTTAGGGATATTAGTAGCATATTATAGATTAAGAGGTAGTATAACAATACAATATAAATAAATGTATTTAACTTTGATAATTTTACCATTAATAGGTTCAATAGTATCAGGTTTCTTTGGTAGAAAAGTAGGTATAACAGGATCACATATAATAACATGTGGTTCAGTAATAACTACAACATTTTTAGCTATAATAGCTTTTTTTGAAGTAGGTTTTAATAATATACCAGTAACAATAGATGTAGCAAGATGAATAGATATAGAATCACTAAATGTATTATGAAACTTTAGATTTGATTCATTAACTGTATCAATGTTAATACCAGTATTAATAGTATCTAGTTTAGTACACATATATTCTATAAGTTACATGAGTCATGATCCACATAATCAAAGATTTTTTAGTTACTTAAGTTTATTCACTTTTATGATGATTATACTAGTAACAGGAAATAATTATTTAATTATGTTTGTAGGTTGAGAAGGTGTAGGTGTTTGTTCATATCTTTTAGTAAATTTCTGATTTACTAGAATAGCAGCAAATCAAAGCTCTTTATCAGCTTTATTAACTAATAGAGTAGGTGATTGTTTATTAACTGTAGGTATGTTTGCAATAATATGATCTTTTGGTAATCTAGATTATAGTACAGTATTTGCATTAGCACCTTACTATAATGAAACTATAATCACAATAGTGGGAATATGTTTATTAATAGGTGCAACAGCTAAAAGTTCTCAAGTAGGTTTACATATTTGATTACCTCAAGCTATGGAAGGTCCTACACCTGTTTCTGCTTTAATTCACGCTGCAACTATGGTTACTGCTGGAGTATATTTATTAATGAGATCTTCACCTTTAATTGAATATAGTTCAACTGTTTTAGTTTTATGTTTATGATTAGGTGCTATAACTACAGTATTTAGTTCTTTAATTGGATTATTCCAACAAGATATTAAAAAAGTTATTGCCTATTCTACTATGAGTCAATTAGGTATGATGGTTATAGCTATAGGTTTATCTAGTTATAATTTAGCTTTATTCCACTTAGTTAATCACGCTTTTTATAAAGCATTATTATTCTTAGGTGCTGGATCAGTTATACACGCAGTAGCTGATAACCAAGATTTTAGAAAATATGGTGGTTTAAGAGAGTTCTTACCTTTAACATATTCAGTTATGTTAATAGCTTCATTAAGTTTAGTAGCTGTACCTTTCATGACAGGATTCTATTCTAAAGATTTTATTCTAGAATCTTCTTATGGTCAATTCTACTTATCAGGTACTATAGTTTATTTTGTAGCTACTATAGGTGCTATGTTTACTACACTTTATTCAGCTAAGGTTTTATATTTAACATTCTTAGCTAATCCTAATGGACCATTATCTAGTTACAAACATGCTCATGAAGGTGATATTTTCTTAACTTTACCTTTAATTATCTTATCTATTTTCTCTATATTCTTTGGTTATTTAACTAAAGATATCTTTATAGGTTTAGGTACTGGTTTCTTTGTAGATAATAGTTTATTTATTCATCCTAGTCATGAAATTATGTTAGATACAGAATTTGCTGTACCAACATTCTTTAAATTATTACCATTTATATTTACAGTTTCTTTAAGTATTATATCTGTTTTATTTTCTGAATTCTTACCTAAATTACTTATTAACTTTAAATTCTCAAGATTTGGTTATAATATATTTAGTTTCTTTAATCAAAGATTTTATATAGAATTATTCTATAATAAATATATTGTAGAAGGTGTTCTTAAATTAGGTGGTCAAACTACTAAGAGTTTAGATAAAGGTTCAGTAGAATTCTTAGGACCTTATGGTTTAGAAAAAGGATTATTATCTTTAAGTAATAGTTTAGGTAAATTAAGTACTGGTGTAATTACTACTTATGCTTTATATGTATTAATAGGTTTAATGTTCTACATATCATTAGTATATTTCTCATATAATGATAATAATTTATTTATATTAGTTATATTTACTTTGTTTGCGTTATTAAATAATAATTTAACATCAACTAAGTAATAATTTAACATATAGTTAATAATAAATTATCATTTACTTAATAATAAGTTATTTAATAATAACTTATTATTTTTTTTATAATAGATATATATTTATATCTATTATTTATTTTATTTAATTTAAATTTATTTATATTTTTATTCAGATATGCTTTTATCTTCAATCTTCTGTTTAATATTATCTAATGCATTGTCTTTTAGACGTGATACAGCTATTCTTTATTCAAGAATAGGTATTATAATATTATTTTACTGTATTTATTTATGTTATAATAATTTATTTATATCATATTTAGATAATGGTATAGGGTTGTTCGGTGGTTTATTTTATACATCACCTATAACACAAACATTTCACATATTAATATTTATTATAACATTATTAATATTGAATTTAACTGGTTTTTATCCTAGAAAACTTATATCTAGTCAGTATTTAAGTTTATACAAATTATTATTCACAAAATTACAATTTGTTAAAAACATTGCTGTATCTAATATAATTTTAAAAAAAGGAGAACAATATACAATATTAGAATATACATTAATGTTATTATTTATTGTAATAGGTAGTCTATTATTAATATCTAGTAGTGATTTTGTATCTATATTCTTATCTATAGAATTACAAAGTTATGGATTATATTTATTATGTACTATGTATAGAAATTCTGAATCAGCAACATCTGCTGGTTTAACTTATTTTTTACTTGGTGGATTAGCATCTTGTTTCATATTATTAGGTATAGCTTTAATATATGCAAATTTAGGTGTAACATATTTAGATAGTTTCTATGTTATAAATAATTTAGCAGGTGTATTAGATGAACAACAAATTACTACTTATATACCTTATTGCTTATTATTAATAACTATAGGATTATTATTTAAAATATCAGCTGCACCATTCCATTTTTGATCACCTGATGTTTATGATGGAATACCTACTATAGTTACTACTTTTGTAGCTATTATAGCTAAAATTTCTATATTAACTTTATTATTACAATTGGTTCATTATACAAATAGTATATATATTACTACACAATATACTTGAACTTCTAGTTTATTAATAAGTTCATTATTATCTTTAATAATTGGTACTGTATTAGGTTTAACACAATTTAGAATTAAAAGATTATTTGCTTATAGTACTATATCTCATTTAGGTTTTATGTTATTAGCATTAACTATTAATAGTGTTGAATCTATACAATCATTTATTTTCTATTTAGCTCAATATAGTTTATCTAATTTAAATGCATTTATTTTATTAATAGCTATAGGTTATAGCTTATATGCTTATAATGATAAAAATATTAATCATAATAATTTAATAGATAAAAATAACTCACCTATACAACTTATAAGTCAGCTTAAAGGATATTTCCATATTAATAGTTTCTTAGCTTTAAGTTTAACTATTACTTTATTCTCATTTGCTGGTATTCCACCTTTAATGGGATTCTTTGCTAAACAGATGGTATTCTCTGCAGCTTTACAAGAAGGATTTATATTCTTAACTCTTATAGGAGTATTAACTAGTGTTATAAGTGCTGTATATTACTTATTTATAGTAAAAACTATGTTCTTTGATGGACATTCTTATACTTATTTTAGTAGCTTAAAAGATTTAAGAATACCTGCTCTTATTATACAAAAAAATAAAGTAGTTAATAAAATATATTTTAATTCTAAATTTGCTTTATCTAGTTCTTTATCTATAACTATTTCTATCTTAACGTTAATTATACTTTTATTTATGTTTATGCCTAATGAAACATTACATTTATCTAATATATTAGCTATTGTGTTATTTATTCCTGTTAATATTTAAAAATATTAATAAAGCTTTAATTGAACAAACTAACACAAATTAATATAAATATTATATATATATAATATTTATATTAATTAAGATAAAAATAAAGTAAAAATATATATATATGAAACTTAAACAATAAATATATATATATAAGATATATAATCTAGAATAACATTAGAAACTATTTTTAATAATAAAACTTTAATTTTTTTTTTAACTTAATAATTATAATAATATTCTAATTATTAATAAATATAAATTTTTTATATATATAGATCCATGATTACATTTATTAAGATTAGGAATTATAATTTCTTTTCCGGCTGCATAGCAGTTTTTAATTGAACAAACCCATATAAATAAATATATATATATATTTATTTATTTATATTAAAATATAGCAAAATAAAACATAAAATAGAACAACAACAATAAATATAAAATAAAAATATGAGAATTCTTAAAAGTAATCCTTTATTAAGATTAGTAAATTCTTACTTAATCGATGCACCAACACCAGCCAATATAAGTTATTTATGAAACTTTGGTTCATTATTAGCTATATGTTTAATAATACAAATTGTAACAGGAGTTACATTAGCTATGCATTACACACCTAGTGTAGCAGAAGCATTTAATTCTGTTGAACATATTATGAGAGATGTAAACAATGGTTGATTAATACGTTATTTACACGCTAATACAGCTTCAGCTTTCTTCTTTTTAGTATACCTACACATAGGTAGAGGTTTATACTATGGATCATATAAATCACCAAGAACATTAACATGAATTATTGGTACAGTAATTCTTATAATAATGATGGCTACAGCTTTCTTAGGTTACGTATTACCATACGGTCAAATGAGTTTATGAGGAGCAACTGTTATTACTAATTTAATGAGTGCTATACCTTGAATAGGTCAAGATATAGTTGAATTTTTATGAGGTGGTTTTTCAGTTAATACTGCAACATTAAACAGATTTTTTGCATTACACTTCTTATTACCTTTCGTATTAGCTGCATTAGTATTAATGCACTTAATAGCTTATCACGATGTAGTAGGATCAGGTAATCCTTTAGGTATATCAGCTAATTATGATAGATTACCTTTTGCTCCTTACTTCTTATTTAAAGATTTAGTTACTATATTCTTATTCTTTATAGTATTATCTATATTTGTTTTCTTTATGCCTAATGCATTAGGAGATAGTGAAAATTATGTTGTGGCTAATCCTATGCAAACTCCACCTGCTATTGTACCAGAATGATACTTATTACCTTTCTATGCTATATTAAGATCTATACCTAATAAATTATTAGGTGTTATAGCTATGTTTGCTGCTATTTTAGCTTTAATGGCAATGCCATTAACAGATTTATCTAAATTAAGAGGAGTACAATTTAGACCTTTAAGTAAAATTGTATTCTTTATATTTGTAGCTAATTTCTTAGTATTAATGCAAATAGGTGCAAAACACGTTGAAACACCATTTATTGAAATAGGACAAATATCAACTGTATTATACTTTGCACACTTCTTTATTATAGTACCTGTAGTAAGTATTATAGAAAATAGTTTAGTAGAGTTAGCTACTAAAAAATAATTAGTATATAATAATAATATTATTATACCTATTATATATTTATATATAATTAATATTTACAAATTAAAGGAGTTTGAGTAGAAGGTTCTGCGTTTCGATTGCAAATCGAAATAAAGGGATTCGAGTTCCCCGGACTCCTTAGATATATATGTATCGATTTTTAGTATACTATTATAAATCCTATACAATTAGTTTATATATAATATTAACCTATATTTTTAGTTAAAATATTATATATATATATTAAACATAAAAAGTTTCAATGTATAATATTGAGTATATTTATTAAATATTTATATATATAGAATAAAAACTGCAGGTTGTTAATTACAATTAATATTATTATAAATATAAATATTCTATTGATATATATTGTTATAATAAATAATAAATAAATAAATGATAAGTATAATTTCAATTATTGAAGGGCTATTATTAATAGTACCTGCTTTACTTTCAGTTGCATTTGTAACTATAGCCGAACGTAAAACTATGGCTTCTATGCAAAGAAGATTAGGACCTAATGCAGTAGGTTATTATGGTTTACTACAAGCATTTGCTGATGCTTTAAAACTATTATTAAAAGAGTATGTAGCTCCAACACAAGCTAATATTGTATTATTTTTCATAGGACCTATGATAACTTTAATCTTTTCTTTATTAGGTTATTTAGTTATACCATTTGATAGTGGAATTTTTGTATCTGATTATAGTTTAGGTATGCTTTATATGTTAGCTGTATCATCTTTAGCTACATATGGTATATTATTAGCAGGTTGATCTGCTAATTCTAAATATGCTTTTTTAGGTTCATTAAGAAGTACAGCTCAGTTAATTAGTTATGAGTTAATATTAAGTTCTGTAATTATATTAATTATCTTATTAACAGGTAATTTAAATATTATTACTATTGTAGAATCACAAAGAATAGTTGATTTCATATTACCATTATTTCCTTTATTTATTATATTCTTTATAGGTTCTATAGCAGAAACTAATAGAGCTCCTTTTGATTTAGCTGAAGCTGAATCAGAACTTGTTAGTGGTTTTATGACAGAACATTCAGCTAGTGTATTTGTATTTTTCTTCTTAGCTGAATATGCTAGTATTATATTAATCTGTGTTTTAAATAGTATTTTATTTTTTGGTGGTTATTTATGTATTATACCTGTTGAATTTATAATAGATATATTATATAATGTATTAGGTATAAATAGTTCTATATTAGAAGATATATTTGTTAATATTTCTTCATCTCCTTTAAATTTAGCTTTTAAAACTGCTGTTTTAATATTTGTATTTATTTGAGTTAGAGCATCTTTCCCTAGAATTCGTTTTGATCAATTAATGTCAGTTTGTTGAACTGTATTATTACCTTTAATTATAGCATATGTTGTTTTAATACCTTGTGTTATATTTGGTTTAGATGCTTTACCTACAAGCTTAATACTTTAATTTAATATTTATTATTAATATATATTACTTTTAGTTAGTTAATTTATATATAATTATATTATTAATATTAAATTATATAATCATATATTGATTTATTATGTAACTTATAAATTTCAATATAGTATGTATGTATGTATTATAAAAAAAATAATAATAAATTATAATATAGTATTAACTGATATATACTTAAGCTTTATAGCATATATAAGGTGTAACAAAAACAAATTAATGTTTTTTTTAAGCAGAAAGTATATATATATTAAAAATTAAATATGTCCTTATTATTATTATTAATTCCATTAATAGGAATAAGTCTTGTAACAATAGAGACTAATTATGGTTTAAGTATAGTAAATAATATTAAAATAAAATCTATAGCCTTAACTACAACAATAATAAATTTAATTGTATCATTAATAATGTTTATACTTTTTGATTTTAGTAGTAAACAATTTCAATTTATTGAAGAACACTACCAAGTAAGTTATTTTGATGTATATTTAGGTGTAGATGGTTTATCAATATATTTTATACTATTAACTACTATAATAATGCCTGTGGCTATTTTATCTAATTGAAATTCAATACAATCTCAAAATGTATTGTCATTTGTAGTAATTATGTTATTATTAGAAACATTATTATTAGCTGTATTCTTAGTTTTAGATGTATTATTATTCTATATCTTTTTTGAAAGTATATTACCTCCTTTATTTTTATTAATAGGATTATTTGGTTCAAGTAATAAAGTAAGAGCTAGTTTCTACTTATTTTTATATACTTTATTAGGATCATTATTTATGTTATTATCTATAATAGTTATGTCTTCTATTATGGGTACTACTGATTTTGATGCATTATCTAAAGCAAACTTTAGTTATATGACTCAATTATTTTTATTTTACGGTATATTTATAGCTTTTGCTGTAAAAACACCAGTTATTTTTTTAAATACTTGATTACTAAAAGCTCACGTTGAATCACCATTATCTGGTAGTATTATATTAGCAGGTATAGTTTTAAAATTAAGTTTATATGGTATATTTAGATTAATGTTACCTTTATTACCTAAAGCTTCTTTAAACTTTACATATATTATATATGTAATAGGTGTTATAACTATTATCTATGCTAGTTTTAGTACATTAAGAACAATAGATATTAAAGAATTAATTGCTTACTCTTCTGTATCTCACGCAGCTGTATATTTAATAGGTGCATTTAGTAATACAATACAAGGTATAGAAGGTGCAATAGTTTTAGGTTTAGCTCATGGTTTTGTATCACCAGCATTATTTATTTGTGTTGGAGGTATTTTATACGATAGATCTTCTACTAGATTAATTACATATTATAGAGGTATGGCTCAAGTTATGCCTATATTCTCTATATTATTCTTTATATTATGTTTAGGTAATAGTGGTACACCTTTAACTTTTAATTTCATAGGTGAATTTATGTCATTATATGGTGCATTTGAAAGAATGCCTATATTAGGTATACTAGCTAGTACTTCTATTGTATTATCTGCAGCTTATACAATATTTATGTATAATAGAATTGCTTTTGGTGGTTCTTATTCTGTATATTTTGTAGAAAATATAGGTGATGTTAATAGAAGAGAGTTTATATTATTATTAGTATTTGTAGTATTTACAGTATTATTTGGTATATATCCTGCTCCTATATTAGATGGTTTACATTACTCAGTTTCTTCTTTAATTTATAATATAAATTAATATATTTTATATAATTTATTTATTATAATAACATTTATAATGAATAATTGTATTTATTTATCTTCTTACTAGCTCAATGGCAGAGCCGAATACTTCTAATATTTTGATCCAAGTTCGACCCTTGGGTAAGAATTGTAATAATAATATTATTACTATTATTATTTTAGCCTTTATAGCTCAATGGTAGAGCGAGATACTGTTAATATTTTGATAGATGTTCGATTCATCTTAAGGGCTTATTTTTACCTTACCTTATAATCTAAAAAAAAAGTCAAGATATATATTAAGAAAATATCCATATAATAGATAAAATACAAATATATGCCACAATTAGTACCATTCTTTTTTGTAAATCAAGTAGTATTTACTTTTGTTATATTAACAGTATTAATATATACATTTACTAAATTCATATTACCTAGATTTGTACGTACTTTTATTTCACGTATTTACATAAATAAATTATAATTATATAAATTAGTAGTTGTATTAAATATATAACTAAAACATAATAATTTTTTATTATTATATATATCTCTATTTTAATAGAGTTTCATTAGGTAATGAAAATAATAAGTTAATATTTATATATATCTTATAAATAAACAATAATATGCGTCATTTAGATTTTGTATTAAGTCCATTAGACCAATTTGAAGTAAGAGATTTATTTTCTTTTAACGCTAACTTATTAGGAAATTTACACTTATCATTAACAAATATAGGTTTATATTTATCTATTAGTATCTTTTTAATATTAACATATAGCTTATTAGCTACAAATAATAATAAAATAATACCTAATAACTGATCAATAAGTCAAGAAAGTATATATGCTACAGTACACGGTATAGTAGTAAATCAAATTAACCCAAATAAAGGACAAATGTTCTTCCCATTAATGTATGTATTATTCATATTTATTTTAGTTAATAATTTAATAGGATTAGTACCATATAGTTTTGCATCTACATCACACTTTATATTAACATTCTCTATTAGTTTTACTGTTGTTTTAGGTGCAACTATATTAGGTTTCCAAAGACATGGGTTAAAATTCTTCTCATTATTTGTACCTTCAGGTTGTCCTTTAGCTTTATTACCTTTATTAGTTTTAATTGAATTTATTTCATACTTATCTAGAAATGTTTCATTAGGATTAAGATTAGCTGCTAACATATTAAGTGGTCACATGCTTTTAAGTATCTTAAGTGGATTCACATATAATATTATGACTAGTGGTGTAATATTCTTCATATTAGGTTTAATACCTTTAGCATTTATTATTGCATTCTCTGGTTTAGAATTAGCTATAGCATTTATTCAAGCTCAAGTTTTTGTAGTTTTAGCTTGTTCATATATTAAAGATGGTTTAGACTTACATTAATATTATAGTATATTTAGAGTATATATTTATATAATATGTAAATATAAACAATTTATATTATTATAGTTTTATATTATAATAATATTTTTTTTAGATATAAAAATTTTATGAAAATAGGAAAGTCCAATACTTATTAGGCATATACACTTGAATATATATATATTCAATAATTATAAAAATATAAGGATGTTAACAGAAACTAAAATTATTATAAAATACTAATTAGTAATAATAAAATAATAGCGAACAAGAATCCTATGTTAAGTTTTTATTTAGAATTATTAAAATTAAACAGAAACTGGCTTAATTATATCTTTAAATAATAACATTAAAATTGATAATTTTATAGTTATGTATAAAACAATATAGATGTGATGTATGCATTAAAAATAAAATAGAGAGTTTGATGATGGCTCTAACTGAACACTGTCCAAGTACTTGACACATGCTAATCGAACGACTAATTAGTTTAAAATTATTATATAATAGTAAATTAAGTAGTAGTGGTGTACAGGTGAGTAAAAGATAAATTGGCTACCTTAAAGTAAGGGAAAAAATCCCTTATAACCAAAGGTTTAATTACCGCTTTAAGATGATAATTTTTATCTCGGTGAGTAGTAGGAAAGGTAATGACTTTTCTAGCAATAAACCGTAGTCGTAACTGGAAAGTTGATCGACCACATTGGGTCTGAAAAAACCCAATGCTTTTATGTACAGCAGTGAGGAATATTGGTCAATGGCCGAAAGGCTGAACCAGTAACTTGGAAGAATGTCTATGTAAATAGTATATTTACATTCGCGATTAACTCGCATAAAATTCTAAATAGATTGTATATAATGACATAATCTATTTATAAGTCTTGACCAAACTACGTGCCAGCAGTCGCGGTAATACGTAGGAGGCTAGTGTTAGTTATCTTTATTGGGTTTAAAGGGTAAGTAGACGGTAAATTAAACTCTAAACGAGTACTTTTTTACTTGAGTTATATGAGAGAAGGAAGAATTTCTGGAGTAGAGATAAAATTTGATGATACCAGGAGGACTGTCAACGGCGAAGGCGTCCTTCTATGTAATAACTGACGTTGAGAGACGAAGGCTTGGGTAGCAAACAGGATTAGATACCCTAATAGTCCAAGCAGACAATGATGAATGTCATACATTAGATATAAATTTAATGTATAAACGAAAGTGTAAGCATTCCACCTCAAGAGTACTATGGCAACATATAAACTGAAATCATTAGACCGTTTCTAAAACCAGTAGTGAAGTATGTTATTTAATTCGATGATCCGCGAAAAACCTTACCACAGCTTGTATAGCAGATTATAAAAAATTGTTACAAGCGCTGCATGGCTGTCTTTAGTTAATGTCGTGAGATTTGGTTAATTCCTTTAATTAACGAAAACCCTCACTTTATTTGTTTATATAAAGTGGTTCGCTACTACATCGGACCAGATAAAAGGGATTAAGACAAGTCATTATGGCCTTAATGCTGTGGGCTATAGACGTGCCACATACGCCTTTACAACGGGATGCGATATTGTGAAATGGAGCTAATCCCCAAAAAAGGAAATAATATGGATTGTAGTCTGTAACTCGACTACATGAAAAAGGAATTACTAGTAATCGTGAATCACCAACGTCACGGTGAATTTTATCTTAGTTAGGTACTAACCACTCGTCAGGCGCTGAAAAAAGAAGATGCAGTAAGTTTGATTTTTTCTGTGTAAAGTTATATATATTTATGATATATAAATATGCAGGATAGTTTTCGTATGCAAAACTTTGATTGGTGTTAAGTCGAAATAAGGTTCGTGTAATGGAAATTGCACGGGGAGTATAAAATTTAAAAAAAAAATAATAGTATATATATTATAAAATCAAATATAGGTATATTACAAATTGGTTCAATTCCAATAAAAGATTAAATATATATATGAAATAGGGAGGTCCCGTAAGCTGGTTAACGGGTTGAGCTGTAAACTCAATAGCTATTAGCTATCGAAGGTTCGATTCCTTTTCTCCCTAATTAGATCTTTATCTAACCCTATCTAGACATTTATTATTGTTTGTATAATATGTTAATAGATTTAGTTTTTTTATTATGAATAATATATTTTTATTAAATGATTCTATTACTAATGGATTTAGAATAGAATTTGTAGATATTATTTATTTAGTATCTATTTTATTAGGTATACTTACTATAAGTTGTAGAAATCCTGTAGTATCTGTTTTATTTTTAATAGGTTTGTTTGTTAATGTTGCAGGTTTATTAATTTTAGTAGGATATAATTTTATAGGATTAGCTTATATATTAGTTTATGTAGGTGCTGTTTCTATTTTATTTTTATTTATTTTAATGTTAATTAACATTAGAGTTTCTGAATTATTTCATGATACAAATAATGATTTACCTTTAGCTGGTTTAACTATTATTATTTTTTATTATATAATGGCACAGGTATTACCTACAAATTTTACAGAAAATAGTATTGTTTCTTATTTATCTAATTCATACTCTGATATATATAATGTACAATTAGATAATGAATTGTTTAATATAGTTGATTTAAAACAACAAATTGGTTATGCAAGTAGTAAAGGTTGAGATAATTCACTAATAGAACCTACACATATAGCTAGTATAGGTAATATTATGTATACTAGTTATTCTATGTGATTAATTGTTACTTCTATTATTTTACTATTAGGTATGGTAGGTGCTATAGTTATCACAATAAAACAAAAATAGAGAGATAAAGCTTAAACAATTAATTATTAAATTAAAATATGATATATAAATCAAAAAGTAATTTTCAAAATCATCCTTTCCATTTAGTATCACCGTCACCTTGACCATTGTTTACTAGTTTGTCATTATTTATATTAACAACAACTACAGTTTTATTTATGCATGGATTCCAAGGATTCCAATATTTAGTAGGTTTAGCTGTATTTAACGTTATTTACGTTATGGCTTTATGATTTAGAGATGTAATTTCAGAAGGAACTTATTTAGGTAATCATACTAATGCTGTACAAAAAGGATTAAACTTAGGTGTAGGTTTATTTATTATATCTGAAGTTTTCTTCTTTTTAGCTATATTCTGAGCATTCTTTCATAGTGCAGTATCACCTAGTGTTGAATTAGGTGCACAATGACCTCCATTAGGTATACAAGCTGTTAATCCATTTGAATTACCATTATTAAATACTATTTTATTATTATCTTCAGGTGTGACAATTACATATGCACACCATTCTTTAATACAAGGTAATAGAAAAGGTGCTTTATATGGAACAGCTGTAACAATTGTATTAGCTGTAATATTTACTTTCTTCCAAGGTGTTGAATATTCAGTATCTTCTTTCACTATTTCTGATAGTGTTTATGGTTCATGTTTCTACTTTGGTACTGGTTTCCACGGTTTACACGTTATTATTGGAACAGCTTTCTTAGCTGTAGGATTATGACGTTTAGCTGCATACCATTTAACAGATCACCATCACCTTGGTTACGAATCAGGTATATTATACTGACATTTTGTTGATGTAGTATGATTATTCTTATATATTTCTGTATACTACTGAGGTTATTAGAAATAAATATGTTTAGATATCTATTTATTATACCTTAGGTATAATATCTAAATATACTAATTAATAAATAATAGACAATGATTTAATAAAATTATTATCTTTTAGAGACTTTAGTTTAATGGTAAAACATGTGACTTTTAATCATTATAATATGGGTTCAAATCCCATAGGTCTTAATATAATCAAAGTAAAAATTATAAAAATGACTATAAGTTAATGGTAGACTGCTTATTTACCATATAAGATGTGCTGATTCGAATTCAGCTAGTCATAATAAGTAAATAATTTAAATATTCAAATTGTCATAATGGCTATAAGTTAATGGTAGACTGTTTACCTTCCAAGTAAAGTGTGCTGATTCGAATTCAGCTAGCCATATATATATAAGTAGGGTTAGTAACTTAATTGGTAAAGGGTTTTCTTGTCGAGAAAATAGATGCCGGATCGAAACCGGTCTAACTCGTATATATATATAAATTAAAGGAAAAGTTGCTATTGGTAGGGTAAGATATTTGCTAAATATTGTGTTTTAACACTTAGATGTTCGATTCATCTCTTTTCCGAAGAGCATAGTTTAATAGGTAAAACTGTAAGCTTCAACCTTATATTTCTTAGTTCAAATCTAAGTGCTCTTGAATATAATATAGGTTCTTTAACTTAACTGGTAAAGTGTATTCTTGATAAGGATATGTTCAGTGTTCGAGTCACTGAAGAATCAAAAAAAGAGAGTTTGCTGAGTGGTTTAAGGCGGCTAGCTTGAGTCTAGCTAAAGATATAAACTTTCATATGTTCGAATCATATACTCTCTGATACCTCTAGTGTAAAAAAAAAATTAATTTAATAAAATTGCGTATAATAATATGTTATAAAATTAAACTAATGTAAATACATTATAGGTATTACAGGTTAGTGTCCGATGGTTGGTCGCTTCATTTGGGTTGGAGATTGTTTATGTTCGAATCATAATAACCTGATAACTAATATAGGCTTAATAATATGGCCCAATAAAGATGATATGTACCATATACATCTTGAGAAATCAAGACAAGTATATAAAGAAACTATTATGGATGGTTAGCTATATATTTCAAGATATTTATATCTAGCAATAATATAAACTAGAAATCATAGAGAAATCTAATTATAAGACAAAGTGAATTGAAATATCTTAGTAACTTTAGTAAAAGAAATCAAACGAGATTGTTATTTGGTGTCTTCTGAATAGCAAAAGCCTTAATAAATAATATATAAATTTACCATTAAAATTTATATAAGATAAAGTAATACTTTATCTAATTATTTATAAAATATATATAATAGTATATTTAAGTATAACGGAAAAAAATCTGTTGAAAAATAGGGGAACCTTCCTCTAAGGCTAAAAAAAATATATAAGCGATAGTGTAACAGTACCGTGAGGGAAATACCCTGAAATAGTAGTTTTATAAGCAGCTCAAGTTAAATTTTAAATAAATAATAAGAGCGTACCTTTTGCATAATGGGTCAGCAAGTTAATTTTAGATGCAAGTAACATCTCTTTTATAAGCATTTACATATAGTACATTATACATACTAAATATGTATATATTTTTATATAGGTATTTAGTACTCAATGGATAGAGACATAATAAGATATGTATAATGATATTATTTATAATATTGGTATGTAAATTTATTAATAAAATTAGGAGATAGATACGTAGATAAACCAATTATGAAAAAATGAATTAGTATCTAGAATTAGACCCGAAGGCTAGTGATCTTACCATGGTCAGGGTTATAAAAGCCCGAACGGGTTATCGTTGTAAAGATATCCGATGAACTGTGGTAAGTTAGTGAAAGACAAAACTGACTAGTATAGCTGGTTTTCCGCGAAACCTATGTAAGTAGGTAATTTAATTAACATCTTAGCAGGTACAGAACTGTGATCTCGGACAATATCTAAGATATTTGTCAACATCGGGGGGTTGTAGTGACTTTACCGGAGAGTATTTGCACTCGGAAGGGCAAAGATGAATGTTAAATAATCGGACATAGTGCGATAAGGTTGTATGTCTAAAGGGAAACAGCCCAGAACAAGAGTTAAGGTTCCAAAATTATTGTTAAGTGAAATTAAGGATGTTTTTTTTTAAAACAATCAGGAAATAGGCTTAGAAGCGGCCATTTTTTGAAGACCTCGTAACAGAGCACTGATTAATAAATTAGGAAAAAACGCCGAAAATTTAACGGATCTAAATAATATACCGAAACCTTGTACACAAATAAAAATTAAAGCGCTGTGGCTTAGTAAAAACTAAGCGCTGTGACTTAGGATTTTTGTGGGGTAGCGGAACATTGGATTAAACAAAATATTAATATTTTTCTTAAAATATTAAAGATCTTGCATAAAGTTAACAATATATTTTATATATTGTGATATGCTATATGAGTATCTGTTAAATCCAAGAGAGAATGCTGACATGAGTAACGAAAAAGGCTTTTAGCCTCGCCTGAAGCTTATGGTTTCATCTAAAATCGGTGTCTAAAAAAATTAATCAAAAGATAATTTTGATGACGTTTTATGCTTTTTTATATGATAATACCAAAACCTTTAACAAGTAATAAAGGTTCTGGAAAAGTTTATTTTATTATTTGAAGTGAAAAGTATTTAATACTCATACTTATTGGTACAAAATTGTAACTCATAATATATAATACATACTTTATTATGATATTGTGATGTACAATATATAGTAGAGTGAGTATAATAAATATAATTTAACCAAATAATAGTCTTTATCTATTATAATAATATTAGAGATAATAATTATTAATAATTAATTACCATTATATTATTAATATGTATTTATATATTATATAAAAATTATTAACGTAGTTGTTATATAAACAAAATTATATCTATTAAACGTTATTATTAATAATACTTAAATTAATAGATTAAAGATAACTTTATACTGGTAAAAAAAAGAAAATAAAAAAAACAATAAATAACCGTACCTAGAAACTAACTCAAGTAAGCAAGTAGAGAATACAAAGGCGTTTGAGAGAACAATCATTAAGGAACTCGGCAAATTGACTCTGTACCTTCGGAATAAGGAGGACCATTATTATTAAATTTAACATATAGTAAAGTATGTAATTATATATGAAAAATTAAATTAATAATAAGAGGAATCATGAAATAATGTTGTACGACTGTTTAATAAAAACACAGCACTCTGCAAAGATAAAAAATCAAAGTATTGAGTGTGATGTCTGCCCAATGTCGGCTGGGTAACGGATCTACCTTGATTATTAACTGAGGTTTTGAAGGACACCCCGATTAATGGCGGCCTTACCTATGAGGGTCCTAAGGTAGCGAAATACCTTGGCCGTTAAATGCGGTCCTGCATGAATGACTTAACGATGCAACAGCTGTCTCGATGATTGTCTCAGTGAAATTGGAATAGCAGTGCAGATACTGTTTACCTCTAGATAGACGAGAAGACCCTATGCAGCTTTACTGTTACTAATTATAGGAGTGAAATTTTAGGATGATTTATAGTGTATAAGGTAGTTGTTTAGATAATAATGAAACACCTTTATTCGAATCCTTATATATACTCTTAATGATTAGAAGGCAGTTTATGCGGGGCACAGATCCCACAAAAAGTACCTGGGTATATCCAAAGTTCATATTGTAAACTTGTATATTTATATACAAATATTTTAATTTGTTCTAATTATTATTATAATTATACAGTTATTATTCGATTAAATTCTACAATTATTTTTTATTTTAAGTAAGATTTTAACTATGCGGTGAATAGATGTATTTTAAACTTTACCGACCTTTGTTCTAGTTTAGTTCAAAGATTTAAAAGTTTATTTGTTATATTAATAAAGTATTTATCTTTATTAATATAATGTTTATTAATACTTTAAAAGTTTAATGGCTAAATCTTGCTTTACTGTTTGACCTACAAGTCTATCAGTCGCGTAAGCGGGGCATATGATCACAAGATGCATTAAGGAAAGGTCTTGGATTATAGAAAAAGTTACGCTAGGGATTTATAACTGTGAGTCCTCCAATATTATAAAATATTGGTAATATATTGGGTAAATTTCAAAGACAACTTATATTAATTAAGTGTATTTGAAGCGAAACTTATTTTAGCATGTGTTTATCTTTAAGATAAATTAAAATAAGGACGTTCAACGACTAAAAGGTGAGTATAGCTAACAATAATCCTTTTTTAACGCCCAACATCTTTATTAATTATTATCATAACTAAAAACACTATTTGTATAATAATTATTATTTTGTTAATAATGTATTAGACTTGGTTTACCAAGCTTTAATATTATATAATTAATTGTATTAATTATATTAATATATATATATATATATAGATATGTTAAATATTATAAAATCAAAATTAAATACTACATATAAAAAAAAGGATTAAATGATTCTAGTATAGCTATTTATAATAGAGATGTAATACCTGCTGTAAGGAATTGAAAAAGTAGTATATATGCTTATAACAAAAATGCTATTAATTTAATTCCTATTAAAAGCAAATATGTAATGAAATTAATTAAAGCATACTTTAATTTATATAATTTACAACTAGAATCTTTATTAAGAAAAAATAGATTACGTCGTAGATTTAGAAAAATATCTACAAATAGAATATTTATTAGTGATGGTGAATTTAAACATACTAATGATAAAGTAAATATTACATTATATGTTTATAATAAACAAAAACTTAATTACTTATTAAAACTTAAAAAAAGATATTTAACATTATTTAAAAAAGCTAAATTTGCTAGAAAATTAAAATTAATAAAAAATGTAGGATTAAATATTTTGTGTAAACATAAACAAAAAAGTATATTATTAAGTAATCTTTTACCTAAATATAATACTCAAGTAAATACAGCACAAAATATTTACTATACAAGATTTATTAAAAAAAGTTTTAAAAGATTAAAATTCTACATGTATTATAAACAAATGCTTTATATTAATAAAGCAAAATTTGAAAATACTTATTTACAAGGTTTAATTAGTTTAATTAGAAATATTTTTAATAAAAATGTTGAATTTAATATAATTAATTTAAAATATTTTTATTTTAATAGTAAAATATTTACTCAACCTTTAGAATTAAAATTAAAAAAAAAAGAAATGTTTTAAGATATCTTAAAGTTTTAATAAGAAAAGCAAAAATTAAAAATGTTAAATTAGCAGAAAAATCTAAAAAATTTTTTAATTTTAATATTTTTAATAGTGATAATTTTATACAACAAGATAATACTAAATCTAAGTATTTAAAAAAAATTATTTTAAGTAATTTAAAATATAAAAGAGTATCTGGTGTTAGATTAGAAGCTGCAGGTAGATTAACTAGACGTTTTTCAGCTTCTAGATCTCAACGTAGAACTAAATATAAAGGAAATTTAGAAAATGTTTATTCTTCATTTAAAGGTTATCCTACACCAGTGTTAAGAGGAAATGATAAGGCTAATTTACAATATACTGTAATTAACTCAACTTCACGTGTTGGAGCTTTTGGTGTTAAAGGTTGAGTAAGTAGTACTTAATTTCTCTTTTCTTTTTTATTTACAATTTTCCCTCCCTTATATTAATTAATAAAGATGATGAAATAGTCTGAACCGTTTTGAGAAAAATGGAAATAAAAGTATATTCAGCTTCTGGCTGAATCTTTTATGATAACATAAATTGAACAGGCTAATTTGCGCAAGAGAGTACAAATTGAGTGCGCGGTTTGGCACCTCGATGTCGGCTTAGCTCATCCTCATGCATGCAGA